>NW_026652290.1:60454401-60481630 GCF_009828535.3 Hylobates moloch | reverse complement strand
TCAGGTCCTGGACTCTTTTTGGTTGGTAAGCTATTGATTATTGCCACAATTTCAGAACCTGTTATTGGTCTATTCAGAGATTCAACTTCTTCCTGGTTTAGTCTTGGGAGGGTGTATTTGTCGAGGAATTTATCCATTTCTTCTAGATTTTCTAGTTTATTTGCATAGAGGTGTTTGTAGTATTCTCTGATGGTAGATTGTATTTCTGTGGGATCGGTGGTGATATCCCCTTTTTCGTTTTTTATTGCATCTATTTGATTCTTCTCTCTTTTCTTCTTTATTAGTCTTGCTAGCGGTCCATCAATTTTGGTGATCTTTTCAAAAAACCAGCTCCTGGATTCATTAATTTTTTGAAGGGTTTTTTGTGTCTCTATTTCCTTCAGTTCTGCTCTGATTTTAGTTATTTCTAGCCTTCTGCTAGCTTTTGAATGTGTTTGCTCTTGGTTTTCTAGTTCTTTTAATTGTGATGTTACGGTGTCAATTTTGGATCTTTCCTGCTTTCTCTTGTGGGCATTTAGTGCTATAAATTTCCCTCTACACACTGCTTTGAATGTGTCCCAGAGATTCTGGTATGTTGTGTCTTTGTTCTCGTTGGTTTCAAAGAACATCTTTATTTCTGCCTTCATTTCATTATGTACCCAATAGTCATTCAGGAGCAGGTTGTTCAGTTTCCATGTAGTTGAGCGGTTTTGAGTGAGTTTCTTAATCCTGAGTTCTAGTTTGATTGCACTGTGGTCTGAGAGACAGTTTGTTATAATTTCTGTTCTTTTACATTTGCTGAGGAGAGCTTTACTTCCAACTATGTGGTCAATTTTGGAATAGGTGTGGTGTGGTGCTGAAAAAAATGTATATTCTGTTGACTTGGGGTGGAGAGTTCTGTAGATGTCTATTAGGTCCACTTTATGTAGAGCTGAGTTCAATTCCTGGATATCCTTGTTAACTTTCTGTCTCGTTGATCTGTCTAATGTTGACAGTGGGGTGTTAAAATCTCCCATTATTATTGTGTGGGAGTTTAAGTCCCTTTGTAGGTCACTGAGGACTTGCTTTATGAATCTGGGTGCTCCTGTGTTGGGTGCATATATATTTAGGATAGTTAGCTCTTCTTGTTGAATTGATCCCTTTACCATTATGTAATGGCCTTCTTTGTCTCTTTTGATCTTTGTTGGTTTAAAGTCTATTTTATCAGAGACTAGGATTGCAACCCCTGCCTTTTTTTGTTTTCCAGTTGCTTGATAGATCTTCCTCCATCCCTTTATTTTGAGTCTATGTGTGTCTCTGCACGTGAGATGGGTTTCCTGAATACAGCACACTGCTGGGTCCTGACTCCTTATCCAGTTTGCCAGTCTGTGTCTTTTGATTGGAGCATTTAGCCCATTTACATTTAACGTTAATATTGTTATGTGTGAATCTGATCCTGTCATTATGATGTTAGTTGGTTATTTTGCTCGTTAGTTGCTATTGTTTCTTCCTAGCCTCGATGGTCTTTACAATTTGGCATGTTTTTGCAGTGGCTGGTACCGGTTGTTCCTTTCCATGTTTAGTGCTTCCTTCAGGAGCTCTTTTAGGGCAGGCCTGGTGGTGACAAAATCACTCAGCGTTTGCTTGTCTGTAAAGTATTTTATTTCTCCTTCACTTATGAAGCTTAGTTTGGCGGGATAGGAAATTCTGGGTTGAAAATTCTTTTCTTTAAGAATGTTGAATATCGGCCCCCACTCTCTTCTGGCTTGTAGAGTTTCTGCTGAGAGATCAGCTGTTAGTCTGATGGGCTTCCCTTTGTGGGTAACCCGACCTTTCTCTCTGGCTGCCCTTAACATTTTTTCCTTCATTTCAACTTTGGTGAATCTGACAATTATGTGTCTTGGAGTTGCCCTTCTCGAGGAGTATCTTTGTGGCGTTCTCTGTATTTCCTGAATCTGAATGCTGGCCTGCCTTGCTAGATTGGGGAAGTTCTCCTGGATAATATCTTGCAGAGTGTTTTCCAACTTGGTTCCATTCTCCCCATCATTTTCAGGTACACCAATCAGACGTAGGTTTGGTCTTTTCACATAGTCCCAAATTTCTTGGAGGCTTTGTTCATTTCTTTTTATTCTTTTTTCTCTAAGCTTCCCTTCTCTCTTCATTTCATTCATTTCATCTTCCATCAGCGATACCCTTTCTTCCAGTTGATCGCATCTGCTACTGAGGCTTCTGCAATCTTCGCGTAGTTCTCGAAACTTGGCTTTCAGCTCCATCAGCTCCTTTAAGCCCTTCTCTCCATTGGTTATTCTAGTTATCCATTCTTCTAATATTTTTTCAAAGTTTTTAACTTCTTTGCTATTGTTTTGAATTTCCTCTCGTAGCTCAGAGTAGTTTGATCGTCTGAAGCCTTCTTCTCTCAACTCATCAAAGTCATCCTCCATCCAGCTTTGTTCCGTTGCTGGTGAGGAACTGCGTTCCTTTGAAGGAAGAGAGGTGCTCTGTTTTTTAGAGTTTCCAGTTTTTTTGTTCTGTTTTTTCCCCATCTTTGTGGTTTTATCTACTTTTTGTCTTTGATGATGGTGATGTACAGATGGGTTTTTGGTGTGGATGTCCTTTCTGTTTGTTAGTTTTCCTTCTACCAGACAGGACCCTCAGCTGCAGGTCTGTTGGAGTTTACTAGAGGTCCACTCCAGACCCTGTTTGGCTGGGTGTCAGCAGCGGTGGCTGCAGAACAGCGGATTTTCGTGAGACCACAAATTCAGCTGTCTGATAGTTCGTCTGAAAGTTTTGTCTCAGAGGAGTACCCGGTTGAATGAGGTGTCAGTCTGTCCCTACTGGGGGGGTGCCTCGCAGTTAGGCTGCTCAGGGGTGAGGGACCCACTTTAGGAGGCAGTCTGTCCGTTCTCAGATCTCCAGCTGCGTGCTGGGAGAACCACTACTCTCTTCAAAGCTGTCAGTCAGACAGGGACCTTTAAGTCTGTGGAGGTTCTTGCTGAGTTTTTGTTTGTCTGTGCCCTGCCCCCAGAGGTGGAGCCTACAGAGGCAGGCAGGCCTCCTTGAGCTGTGGTGGGCTCCACCCAGTTCGAGCTTCCTGGCTGCTTTGTTTACCTAAGCAAGCCTGGGCAATGGCGGGCGCCCCTCCCCCAGCCTCGCTGCCGCCTTGCAGCTTGATCTCAGACTGCTGTGCTAGCAATCAGCGAGACTCCGTGGGCACAGGACCCTCCGAGCCAGGTGGGGGACACAATCTCCTAGTGTGCCGTTTTCCAGGCCCGTTGGAAAAGCGCAGTATTGGGGTGGGACTGACCCGATATTCCAGGTGCCGTCTGTTTCCCCTTTCTTTGACTAGGAAAGGGAACTCCCTGACCCCTTGCGCTTCCCGAGTGAGGCAATGCCTCGCCCTGCTTCGGCTCGCGCACAGTGCGCTTCACCGACTGTCCTGCACTCACTGTTAGGCACTCCCTAGTGAGATGAAACCGGTACCTCAAGCAGAAATGCAGAAATCATCCGTCTTCTGTGTCGCTGGGGCTGGGAGCTGGAGACCGGAGCTGTTCCTATTCGGCCATCTTGGCTCCACCCTCCCATCGGATCTACCTTTCTAACAAGTCTTGTTTGGAGTGATGGGGGTTTGGGTCGGGGGAGGGGAAGGCCCAGGCTAAAGGGAGGGAGACAGTCAGGGAACCACAAAAACAAAGCAGGTAACAGATTAGAAGTGCTAGGGCTAGTGTTTGACACCCAGACCACATCAGTTTTAAAACCTCTTTGCTCTATATGACAAAGCTGTTTTTAGTAATAATCACAACATGAAATGAAAATAATGATGGCCAGAAATGTTCTTTTATGAAATTTTGTGTCATATCAATAAAAACTAAAAATACAGTAAATGCTACAATCCAAAAAAGGAAAGAAAGTTATAGTATAGTATTTTTAGTTTCATTAATGTATTTTTTTGAATAAAGGGATGAAAACTTATACCTACATATTGGTCTTTCACAGTCATGAATAGCGATTTTTTGGTTTCTGTTTTTGTGATTAACTTCTGCAAATTTGTCAATGACTTTGTCAGAGTTATTTTTCTTCCCATATTTATGAAGTTTCTGTCTATCTTTGATCAAAGAACATTTTTCATTAATTTTAATTTTGAAAGCTTTCTTTCACATGAAGGAACAGATTAAATAAATAAGAAAAAGCCTTAAACATAAGGATACATTTGGCAGAAATACATAAAATCTCATTTCACAATAAATTCCAGAAAATTTAAACACAGTAAAAGACTCCGGCAGTCACATAGAATGACAGAATTGAAGTAACTCAAGTTCTGTTTGTCTTTACAATCACTGAGCTATCATTGTTTATTTCAATCAATTGTTTGAAAACAGGAATATGTAGTACAGTACCAGGGAGGCTGAGACACGAACTGTGCCCAAAGCAAGCTTTGTTTTGTACTTACTCTCAAAATAAATGCATGGAGTTAATTCTCTGAATCAACTCCCATGTAGAATGCAATGTTTAGTAAGGAAGGCACAATTTTAAAAAGTGCTGAGTTGAAGCATACATTTATATTCCTAAAATTCAACTGCAACTTCAGCGATTGTGTAGAACTTAGACCAACAAAAGATTTTTTTTGGTGATGGGGAGAGCAGTTTATCACTGATCTTGTTTAGAATTGCTTGCAGTGGTGATAATAAAAAGCACACTGGCTTTGAGTGGGTTTTATTATTGTTTTTAAGTCCCTTCCAGGCCATGGACCCCTTGATTGCCTCCCCTGGGGGGTGGACCCGTCTTCTTGCCCTGCCCTTGGACCACACTGCAGTGGAATTAGCTTAAATCATTAGCTTAAATGCCTCCTTTCTCATAAAAACATTGGTGATTCCTGCAGTTTTGTGCACTATTTGTGCTAGCTCTTGTGTAGCCTAACATTTCCGCCTGAATGTTTGCCATTTTGTTCTATTTTGTGACATTGTTTTTGACCTCTAATTTCATTTGGCAATGATCTCAGCACTGGGTTTATCTTTACCAATGAAACGTGTGAGAAACGCTTTGCTGAATCTTCACAACCAGTTCAATCACATGGGACAGTGGAATCAGAGACATGAGGTTGCAGGAACCATTAGGAGGTTAGAATGGATAAGGGAAAGAGAAAGAGAAAATATCAGAAGCCATGACTTGCTCTTGTAGGTTTGCTTTGTATGACACTCTCTTTTTTTTTCTGTCACTGCATCAGACAGATATGTTTAGATACACCATGTATTAATAAATGGTTTCCCGGGTAGGGTTAAAAAAGCTCTGGTGCCTGAAATTCTACCTGAAATTCTGGTGTCTGAAGTTCTGTATATTCCTTTAGGTTAAATATTGTTTGCTGTCCATGGGCCTTTGTAAAGTAACTACCTCCGGGAGAAGTAACACATTACATCTTTAGCACTTTAGTATAAATGAGCATATGAGATTGCTTCCTCTGTTATCTGATCAGCAGGCTGGGAACCCTCAGTATGTAGTCATGGAGACACCTCTAAACTCAGCCTTGAATGTATATCTTTGCTTTAAGAAATTCCAACTCCTACTTGGAGGAAAACAACAGAAAAAGACCCCCTCTGTTGATGATAGGTCTGAAGGAACTTCCTATATAAAGGATAGCATATTTTAATTTTATGTCTTTCCCAAGAACAAGAACATTCTCCTGACCTGCAACACAGCCCCTCACTTTGTCCATAGAGTGCTGGAGGCTTTGTGCTATCATTTGTGTCTCATTTTTATTCTATTCACATATGTCTAGGGAGCGGGTCCTTTGAGATTTCTTCTTGGCTCTGCTTCAGGCTCCATAATAGCAATGGATCCACACTTCTTAATACAGTGAGGGCAGGTGGCAGCAAGCCAAAGCTGCCTCCGGGGAGTGTGTGTGCAGGAGTGGTGTTTTCAGCATGCGTTGAAAAATCAGGAGCCAGCCAGGACAAAAGCCCAGAGTGACAGTGTGGCTCTCAGAAGGATGCCTGCACCAAGTTAAAAAAAAAAAAATCATTTTTTTTCTATTGAATTCAGTTAAGATTCTGTGCCAGCTTTTGTTCCTAGGAGCATCGTGTATGGGTGCATGTGTGTGCCCACATGCACACGGCTAGTTTCTCACACAGCTGCTACCTGATAAATCACAGAGGCAGGTTGTAGAAGTTGAACCTGGAGGGTGTTCAGAAGGCAGCTGAGAGTGTGTTCACACAAGGCTATCAAGGGCAAATGAAGTGGCCTTAACCTTGTTAGTAATTTGTCTCCTCTCAAGGCTTTAAAATATACTTGTGTCATTATATACCCTCAGGACATTCATTAATTACCTATCTGGATGGTTCTGTTAATAACATGTATTTATTCCAAACGCAAGTTGTTGATAGGAAATACTAAAACAAATGTGGATGTGGAATGTTTTTCATTTTTCTAGAGTATGGAACCACATATATGAATGTGGTACCACATACATTCATACTCCATTTCACAAGCCATTTTCCCTCAGTACATGTAATAGTGTTTTCCTAGGAATGTGTGTCTAACTTAAATAGTTTTAAATAAAATCATACTTTTTTTTTTGGAGACAGGGTCTTGCTCTGTTGCCCCGGCTGGAGTGTACTGGTATGATCTTGATGCACTGCAACCTCTGCCTCTGGGGCTCAAGTGAGCCTCCCACCTCAGCCTCCCAAGTAGCTGTGACTACAGGTGTGTGCCACCATGCCCAGATAATTTTTATATTTTATGTAGAAACAAGGTTTTGCCATGTTGCCCAGGCTGGTCTTGAACTCCTGAGCTTAAGCCATCTGCCTGCCTTGGCCTCCCAACATGCCGGGATTACAGGAGTGAGCACCTGCACCTGGGCAATAAACATACTTTAATCGCTCTAAAAATTTAGAGTTCTGGTTGCAAAACTTTCCTTTCTGCAAAGAATGAGTTAAGAATGAGAGGGTCATTGGCCGAGTCATTTTCCCTCTGTGGGCTTTGTAGTCTCATCTATAAAAGAGGGTGAGTGTAATGAAAGATATCTAAGATCCCTTTTCAGCTTTATTATTCCAGGTTCTAAAAACTGTTTTGTGGTGTGAATAATCACCTCATAATGTGTCCATCATCTTTTAAAATCTGAGATTTTTACTCTTGGCTGCCTTAAGAGGGGTTCAACTGAATAGGGACTAGCAGGTTGTCTGAATTCATTACTTATCTCCTTTATTCTTTTGGGATGAAGTGGAACAAGTGATAAGTGAGAAAGCTATAAAAGCACACACAGATGAACAGGAAGACAGAGACAGGAAGAGAGGTAGAAACACGTCAGCATTTTCCCCAGACAGCTTGATCTCGGAAAGCAGAAGTGGAAGTCCCTGTTGTTGGCTCACAGCTTTAGTGCACTGACCTGTCGGCCACAAGCCTTTGCTGGAACCTGGTGGGTTTCAAATGCAAGTGGCTGTGCTGCGGGTGTCTGTGCAGGAGAGGAGCCTGTGAACCGCATGAGTTACAGGAGGTGAATCCACACGGTCAATGCTGGGGCAAGGCCCTCCCATCTTCACCCTGTGAAATTGTCCCCAAACCGAAACATTCACTGAATGAGTTTTTTCTTAGTATTTCTATTGTGGGAAATTAAAAGCCTCTTCCTTGGTGATGGCAAAAATTAAGTAATTTTGTGGCATCAGTGGCTTTTGGTAGTGTATACCTACTCTTGGAGCAAAGGTCTATTGGCTAAGAATATTTATGAATATATTTTGAAGAGATTGACACAGGATCAAAGGCTGTTTTATGTATAACCATTTCAAAAACCATAAACCTGTTATTAATTGTTTTAATAACTCTTATGTCATCAATAAACGTACCTTGGCTATATTTTACCTACATAATTTTGGTTGAATTGATGGGAGTAAATACTACAAAGGTACAATCTAACCTGGAGTGGGATATACTCCTGAAAATACTGTCAAATGTCAGTGTTCTCTAGATACCTCATTATTTATCAAAAGTTAATAATTAGGGATCTAAAGCCACCATATGATATTGTCACGAAAGTGGTAACTAAACCCCACATCCAGTAACAAGATAATTAAAACCCGAATCTGAATATGAGAGAAAATAGAGTTTAAAGGGAAGTGTGTAGAAAAGGTGCTAGGAAGTTATTGAAGGCAAATTCAGCTTGCTCAACAATTCTCCTGTGGCCCATGGTGGTAGCCATCAGAGTGGGACTGGAAAGACATGGCCCACTGTATAAATGTTAGCAGGGCACTTTGTAAATGGAATATATTTAGTGTCTGTTGAACGTTTAGTCTGAGGGTCCATTTCTACCTGCCTGCCTTGAGGTCTTGTTCGCAGTGCTGCTCGGTCGTGACACATGACAGAGGTGTGGCTGAGATCAGCTAGGACCCCAGCTAACTCTCCTGCTTTTCCCAGCTGCACTCTCAGTAGACCTTCTTTTCTAGTCTCCCAGGCTTAATTGGAGCTGTTGTTTTGCTCTTGGATCCATTCTTCCTTCAAATCTATGAAAAAGCTACTCGAAAGAAGATTGTGAGCTCTTGCTGCTGTTGATCCCTGAGCAGGAAAGGTGACTCTAATATGACTAATGAGCTCAGCTGGACTTTGCCCCCTGACCTAAGTGACGATGTGGGCTCCCGAGAACATTTAGAGGAGGAGCAGGAAGAGATCCAACATGCTGTGATGGCAGATGCCCTCCTGGAAAGGTCTGGGCCTGGAAGAGGCACTCTATCCCAGCGGAATCCCCTGTCAGGGTGTGACAGAAACATGCTGAAGGGGACAGCTACCCACCCACTCACCAATAATAATTCCACCCCTCTGCTAGCTATATGTCCCCTCTGATTCAAGGATATTCCTGTTAAACATGGTAGCACCTGAATTAGTGGGGAAAATGGCTTGAATGGGATACAGAAAGGAGCTTAGCCAAGAGGGAGAACCAGGCGAGAGGGAGATGACCTGATCTGCAACCAGCCACAGTTCTGAAGCTCAGAAGGGCTGTCATCACCACCCAAACCACACTGAGATTAGATGGTGGCTGTGACCTTCTTGGTAAACTGTGTAGTGTTTATTGTGTGGATTCAGTTCTTCTCAGTAAGCTTTTCTTTCTTTTAAGAAACATCCCTTCTTGGAGAGGAGAGGTCTCTGAACTGAGTGGGCACTTAATGCTTGTATTGGCTGTGCCTGGAGATGGTGGCTTGTCTGGGTTGAAGGGCTTGAGCAGGGGCTGGATCTAGCCTGCTTGGCTTGCTGAGCTGCACCTGGCTCAGGACTGGGTCAGCTACGGGAAGGAGCATCTTTGCGGAATTGGTCTGCCTTCTTCTAGTTTGCAGAAAGGCCTCTTAAGATGCTAGTGGTATGTGACCACCATCCCAGGAGGGTCCAGGAGCAGTGCATCCTGGTACCAACAAGGTAGCTGATGCACATACCTGAATGGAGTCCGTTCCTGTTTTAGGTTGCTGCTTACCACTCTTGTACCTAAAGAGAAACAAAACCTTGGCCTTCAAGAATTGGGTGAATGACTGTGCTGGCCTACTCTGCTCTTGATGAGACCTGAGACTCCCTCCAGCATGGGCTTAGGGAATAAACCCTCTACCCAGAAACAACTCAGAAGACCTGAGTTTTTGCTCTGACTCCATCTCCAAGAGCAGTTTTATCTAGGGTGAGCCTTTTAACCCAAACTTTAGATCCTTCATTTCCTTACCTGTAAATGGGGATGAAAATTTTCACATTAAGGGATTGTCCTGAGGATTAAACAAAAGAATGCTCTGGCGAACATTTCTGTGAGCTATAATATCCTGAACAAATGCAAATGTTAGAAGCGATTATTACTTCCTATGCATGCTTAGCCTCTGATTCACCTCGGGATGGGAAACCAGATGTTCTTGTTTTCTTTGTGCAGCGGCTACTTCAAAGTCTTGCTAAGTCTACTTAATAATGCTGGTGTGGAGTGAGCCCCAGCACTCTGGAAACAAGGCTGCACCATGCTCTCTGTTGCTGTTTTGTTGTGGGAGACTTCTTTAGGGATAAATAACACTACTCATGGGGACTTCAGAGAGAATATCTATGTGCTATAAAAAAAAGTTTTACTTTGTGAAGTTCAATATAATATCTTTGTGAAATTTATGAATAAGACGAAACATTTGGGTGAGACTGAGACAAATGGCAATCTCCTGGGTTGTGTGTTTTTGACCCCACAAATGCTGCCTTCTATAGCACTCTCAAACTCCTTTCAGACCAACCTCTCTTTTGAGTCTTTCTCCACACCCTAATAACCCTCTCAATTTTATTAAAATACTCCATAGGTAGATCTACAACTTGGGTGATGGGCAGGTGAAGTATAGATGGCTATTAAGCTTAAGAAATTCTCCAACCCCAAAATACCTCTAAAGTATTCCATTGCTAATGACCAAAATTCTGCTATTAATTCCTTTAGATTAAGAAAATTCTCTCCCTATTAAAATTTAAGTCATCCCTGGAGGAGTAACTTTTAAAAGTGCTATACTTTCATGTGAAGGGCTTTATTCAGGGGATGGGGAACTTTTTCTGTTAAGGATCAGAAAGTAAATATTTTAGGCATATGGTCCATAAAGTTTCTGTTGTGACTGCTCAGCCCTGTCTTTGTAGGATGAAAGGCAGCCATAGATGGTACACAGACAAATAAGCACGGCTGTGTTTCTATAAAATTTTATTTAAAACAGCAGGAGGTGGGCTGCTTGTGGCCCCTTGACTCAACTGAACCCTCTCAAAGTGGGCAACCAGCTGAGAGCTGGAGAAGGAGGAGGAGAGAAGAAGCATCTTGCATCTGGTGTACCAGAAGGGGAAGTGACCAGTAGGGTGTGAAGATGTGGAGCAAAGAGCCACGGTGGACCCTCAAAGCCAAGTTTCATAAGAGCTAGTCCCATTTAGCCATTTAGGCATTTTTTTCTGAGCGGAGAATATTTGACTTAATATGTTTGCTACATATATTTCTACAATTTTTTATTTCATGGTGGTGAGGTGACACTTTTTTTCATTCATTTTCATTTGATTTAGTGTATCATTCTTATTTAGGATATCATTTACGTAGTTATGGGAAAAGGCAGCTGCCATTTTACCATCTAGCATTTTACAGTACTACTCATATCGTAGAAGTTGCTAAACATTAAAGGGAAATGCTTTTGAATACAAATAAATTTCAGGCTGTACTATGCTCTCCCCTTCCTCTGTTTGTTTGAACACTCTTTGACACTTGAATTACATTGCAGACGGTCTGTGAAGTGAATGGTAATCTGATTTCCTAGGAGCAGTGCATAAAAGAAGTTTTTTCTTTTTTGTCCAGACAGCATTTTATTTCAGGATCAATGGTGGCTGATGCATGGTGCTTTTTCTTAGTCGTGACATGTTCTTGAAGTAAAAAGAGAATTATTTGTAAGCCTTTGAAGGCCCATTCAGGTGTCAGGCACGCGCTGCAGAGCTGGGCTGTGGACCCAGCTCACGGAGGGAGTGAGCATGCATGGCGTCTCAGGAGCGGGGTAGATTTGAGCTAAGACCTTACTTTCTCTCACCCAGACCCTCCTGTGGCAGTCAGTGCAACATGGAAGATAATAAATTTAGAATTAGGAATGAAGCCTGCAGCTGCAGGCCAGGCAAACTGGAATCATAACTACAGCCCGAAAAAATGAAAACTGACCACTAGGGTGGGGAGAGGAAGGGCAGTGGGCTTGTTGAATCGACGCTTTCCTTTTTCTCTGAGACATGCTGGCTTCTTTCCCCCTTTGGGAATAGGCTCAATGCCTTGGAGACAGTCTAATTACTTTTTATACATTCATAAAGAAGTTTATTTTTGGTAAAGACACTCAAACTAGAATATACTTGATTGGTTTACACTGAAAAAGTAATTTGGGACTCATCACTCAAATTGCATTAAAAATGCTGAAATGCATTCCAGTCATTATCTAGTCTAGCCTACTTCTTACTGTATCAGAGAGATGGAATAACATCCAAATTACTAGGCCTGCATATATTTTATATTCCTAAATATGAACTAGTAAGAGAAAAACTCTCCTTGTTAAAGGGAATGTTAACATTCACTAGGAGGTTTGTACATGGACTCCTCCCCTCCATCTGCAGAGTATTGTCAAGGATCTGAATACAGAAAGGACATAACACCCTCGTCATCTGTGCTAGGCATAGCCAGACCTGGAGGAAAGGGCAGTATTGCATCCACATCAGTAAGGGGGCTACCAGGGAAGCAGAGGGAAGCAGAACATAGGGAAGCAGAACCAGCAGGACACATACACACGCGCACACACACACACACACACACACACACCCAAGTCAGTTCTTGCCATTCATGATAGCAATGTTCTATAAAGCTGTCACAAACATTGAAATAGCAAATGCTGAGCCATTGCTCCTAGGGGATCTTCAGGGTTAGGTTCCTATGAACCTCTGGTCACAACATTTTCATCAACTGATCAAGATATTACCTTGTTTTATGTGTGTTTCTGTTTAAAGACACCTTATTTAATATATACTGTTGATGCATTAACATTGAACTCATGGCCAAAACATTACCACTTGTGCCTGAATGAAGCTTATGTAACACATGTATTTTCCCTGTGAGGCACATCACAGTCTTCTGGTGCTTAGAAACACCAGGCAACACCTCAGCACTACACTCAAGGGTCATTTTAAACAATGAAGTCACCAACAAAAAGCACAAGAATGTGAAAATCATGGCACTAAATGAACTGTGAGAAGGACAGTTGTTTACAGTATGAGAGCTGAAACATGAAAGTGCCGCCTCAATTGACTTCAGCTGAAAAATTTGTGCATTGGGTGACTTAAATTTTTCACTGCTCTGAGCATGTCTGTGAATGATTGCAGAAGCACTGCAAGTATTGGTTTTGGGGTTACAAATGAATTTTAGCAAGTAGGCAAATTTCCAAATACAGAATCCATCAGTAATGAGGATCGACTCTACATTACAAAAGTTTTTCAAGAATTGGCTTGTGTGACTGGGGGGACTGTCAAGTCTGAAATCTATAGGGCAGGCCCGAGGGCTGGAAACTCTCCCACAGGAGCTGGAGCTGCAATTGACAGGTGAAATTTCTTCTCCTTGGAGAAACCTCAGTTTTTGTCTTAAAACTTTCAACTGATTAGATGAGGCCCATAGAAATGATCAAGAATAATTCCTTTATTCAAAGTCAGCTGATTGTGGATGTTAATCACATCTACAAAATGCCTTTGCAGCAATACCTAGACTAGTATTTATTGAACAACTGGGTACTGTAGTCTAGCTCAGTTGACACATAAAACTAACCATCACAGTACCCAATTTAGAGCTCCTGGAAAGCAGCCCTGGAAGAAATCTTCCCTCTATATTTTCCTAGATTACTGTGAGAAAGCAGTAGCCCCTCAACCCTGTCTGCTGGCCTGGATCACAGTGTTTGTTCAGCATACTCTGAGGCTCACTCTGTAGAGGGAACTTACTCAAAGCTCTGACCATAGTGCGGGTGATGAGAGATCCTTTTTTTCAAAGCATTAAAAAGGGGTAGAGACTTAAGCCTCTTCTCTGGACTCACCAAATATGACCTTTCTTTTGCCCATTGTTTTGGGCTGTTTTTTGCTGTGAGTCTCTTCCAGCAGCCAGTTGCTCTGCTTCTGCCCTGGAATTAACAAGAGGACTTTGACTGCTCCCCCGAGCAGTGGGGGCTGATGTGTCTTCTCAGCAGTGTTATTGGGCAGTAGTGGTGTTATTGCCTAGGCTCTAGAGTACAAGGCTTCCTCATTCCTCTTGGGACCATGATGTTTAGGAGAAAAAGAAGGAGACACCTTACCCTATACTCTAGCCCCTTGATATTCAAAGTGTGGTGTATGAGCCAGCAGCAGCAGCATGACCTGAGAATGTGTTAGAGATGTAGAACCCCAGACCAACTGAATTAGAATCTGCATTTTCTGTGAGACTCATATTCACACGAAAGTTTGAAAACATACTCTAGGTAGCTATCTGGAGACTTCTGGTCCTTTAGCCCTCATTGTTTAGGTCCTGAGCCCTGACCCATTTTTCCACCTATTTTGAATTGGATATCCCAGAATAACCCTGCTCCACCTGGCATGGGTGGATGAACACCCCATCCTGCTTCTCGCAACTGGCAGCCCTTGAATATCCCTACCTACCAGACTGGCCTGCATTTTTCCTTCCCTTGTTTGGGCATGACATCCTACATCCAGGCCCTCCCCAAGAACACTACATCTGCCCCATCCCACTCTGTGTTCCTGCCAGCCCTCCACCCCCTAGAATTCCTTTTGGATTCTACATGCCAGAATATGTAGGGAAGAGTGCCTGGAATTTCCTCCTCAGAACTGACTTAAATGGATTCAAACACTGGCGAGCACAATTCAGAGAGGAAGTAGGATTAGCTGAGAGATTCAAGGAACAAGGGGTCAGTTTCTGAGTATCCCACTTCTGGGGTGACCTGAGGTGAACATAAGATTCCATTTAAGCTTCCACTGCCTCTATTCTAAGTTGATGGGAAAGCTACCTTTGAACATTTCTGTGAAACTCATTAAACCATTTGAAATCTTAAAGGCTCTCCATACATTTGCTTTTGAGGCCAGGTTAACAAGGAATCTATAGCTAGCAAAGAGTTATGCTGCTGACTTTACTAGAAGTCTAATGGTCCCTTTTGTTTTTATTAAACGTGGAATCCATTAACCTGTCATTATGGGATATCCCCATGCTATGGAGTCAAATGGTTAATTGAGTGGCACACCTTTAATAGTATAGTCTGTAATTATAAAAGCTGTTTTCAAAACCCCACATATGAACATTACCAAAGAAGGAGGAATTCTCACCATGAAAACCAGCTTTCGGCTTGGACAGCAATTACTCATATTTCCTTTTCCTGGCATCAGGAAGACAGGAGTAGACAATGGATTGGTTCCAAAAATAATCTCAAGCTTTTCCCACTTACAGTATGTCAATTGCCAGGCTTGTCTCCCATGTCTCCAGAAGTGGAAAAACATATACACAGTCACAAACTGCACAATCAACTCCAGCCTGCAATTTGCTGAGGGTCATTTTCTTGACTGGTCTGAATTACCACGTGGTTAATTTGATTGCCATTGCATCCAGCTGGACTAAGAGCATGTCGATAGATGTGCAAAGTTACTTGAGCAAAGTAAATTAATTATACAAGTGAATTAACTTAAACATGCTTGGAACACCCTGAGCTACTGTACTACTCCAGGGGCGCCATTGGTGTCCTTGTAAGTGGAGTCCATGTGCAGTTCACAACCTGTACATAGCAGCCTGGGAACACTCTTTCCCTGACTGTGTGTGGTTGATGACTTGCCATCCGTCTGTTTCAGCCTAAGTATTACCTCCTCAAAAAGGCATCCTTGACCTTTTCATCCTGACTCCCCAGTCATTAGGTTTATTTTTTCCATGGTAGTTACAGTCTGAAATGATCTTCTTTAGTCTCTGCCTCTCTACACCAAATTGGAAGTTTCTGGAGGGCAGGGATGCTGGCTGTCTTGTTAGGAACCTATTTGACACACAGTAAGTACTTAATAGGTATTTGTTGAATGGGCAAATTAGATACTCAGCATGTGCTTTTGAAATCCCTAAGAAGTGGCAAATTACATTAGAAATATTTTATCCTATCACCAAGATGCTAAGGTAAATTTTCTTCTGGAAATTTTTGCTTTGTGTAGTTTTATTTCTGTCCCATGTTTTACTTTGTCTTATCTTGTCTTCTCCCTACCCACTGTGATCTTGATTAAGGTACAAATAATGACCTTAAGCATCCTTAAAATAACAGAACAAACTGGTATTTGAGTACCTACTGGATATCATGATGAAAACCATGGGCCTTACATGAATGATGAGCTAAGACGTAAACATGAAACACTGACAATTTTAAATTATTCAAGCTATCTCTGTGTTCTTCAGGGTTGAGATGGAAGAGGACTGTCTTTCTTGACTTTCCATTCTTTGCTCAACATGCTCAAAATAAAAAAGACATACCTTTAAAATAGATCTTTTTTAGTGCAATAAAAATGTTAACATCAATTTGCAGAAAGAAGAGGTGTCACAAGGAAATACATGAATAGTTGCCAAATTAATTGTACAGTTGACCCTTGAACTACATGGGTTTGTGCTTAAATGCAGATTTTCTTCTGCCTCTTACACTCCTGAGACAGCAAGCCCAACCCCTCCTCTTCCTCCTCAGGCTATAAAGATATGAAGACAGTAAGAATAAAGACTTTCACTTAATGAATAGTAAATATATTTTCTCTTCCTTATGATTTTCTTAATAACATTTTCTTTTCTATAGCTTGCTTTATTGTAAGAATACAGTAGATAATACATATAACATAAAATAGATATTAATTGATTGTTTATGTTATTGGTAAGGCTTCCAGTCAACAGTAGGCTATAAGTAGTTAAGTTTTGGGGGACTCCAAAGTTCTATGTAGATTTTAGACTGCAAGGGAGTTTGGTATCCCTAACCCCGTGTTATTTAAGGGTCAACTGTACAACCATGCCTCCTACAGAGGCTTGTGAGTTTATTTAGCCTGAGATAGAGATTTTATGAAGGTTGGCACTGAGTCTCCGGATCTAAAAGGGTATCTAGTCGAATTGGCCATTTGAACCTAAACTGTTTCCACCAATAGGATTAGAATATTTCTGAGCACATCTGACGAGCCAGCTGGGCTATCAGATGTCCATTTGCATAAGTCAATTGTCAAGAGTTTTCTATGGCACAGGGACAGGAGAATGGAAAGGAAAGTATGGGGCCTTTGAGGCCCCTGCCAGTCAAGGGCCTCTGATCTGAGCCTATGGAAGAGGATAGATGCCAAAGGAGTGGCTTTCAGGAAGGATCTTAGTTAGAGGTCTGTGAGTGGTGTTTCTTGGCATCCCTAGCACCTGCGCCTTGAGGACTCCAGGGGCCACAATGCTGGCACCTTAAGGGTGCAGCCTTGGGGTCGTCAGGTAAGAGGACATTATGATATTTATGGAAGGCTTGAGCAGGAGTGGCTGCCTCAGCTGGAAGCATAAACAGGGGGAGGAGGGTAAGAGTGGCTGGAACAGGAGAGGAAGAACATGGCAGGAGACACATTTGTAGGGTATTGTGAGGACACATCAAACATCCCCCGGGATGAAATTTCTGGCTATGACTTTGAGGGGCCCAGAGGTTCTGCATCACTCAGGTGTGGCCAGATGCAATGTGGGGAGCTGATATTGCTGTGATTCATAGGTCAGCGCAGCTAGGCAAACTCAGATTATAGAATTGGTATGGAGATATTTGAAGAGAAGAGTTGGTCACATAGCATGGTGGAAAGATGTGAGCAAAAGGTTGGCAGTAAGAACATGCATATGGTGTTCCAGAGACAGTGTCTTGTTGAGGGTGATGGGACATCAAGCTGTAAAGATGGACTGTAGCCAGAAGCAGAAGGCCCTTGCTATCATCTGAATGTTTGTGTCCCCCCCAGGATTCATATATTGAAATCCTAACCCCCAAGGCAATGGTATTAGGAAATGGGGCCTTTAGGGAAGTGATTAGGTCACAAGGGTGGAGCCCTCATGAATGAGATTAGTGCCCTCATAAAAGAGACCCAAAGAAGCTCCTTTGCCCCTTTCACCATGTGAGATTACAACTAGAAGATGAATCCTCACCAGACACAGGATTTACCTTCATGTTGGACTTCCCAGCCTCTAGAACTATGAAAAATAAATTCCCATTGTTTATAAGCTACCTAGTTTCTGGAATTTTGTTATAGCAGCCTGAACTGACCAAGACAGCCCTGAATGGCCAAGGTGAGGAGGTTGCCACTGGAGGCTGATCAGAGGAGAATGATGCAAGGAAAGCAGGAGTCAGGGAATTTACTTGGACCAGGTATTTAGCAGTAGTTTTAAAATTTGCTTTAGCAGTAGAAACATTTGGTCAAATGAAATCTAATGAAGACACTGTACAGGTATGAAGTAGATCAGACTGGTGTGGTAGGAGGAAGTGTAAAGCAGTGGATAAAGATGGGGCTGGGTGCAGTGGCTTACACCTGTAATCCCAGCACTTTGGGAGGCCCAGGTGGGTGGATCACCAGGTCAGGAGATGGAGACCATCCTGGCCAACATGGTGAAATCCCATCTCTACTAAAAATACAAAAATTAGCTGGGCATGGTGGCACGTGCCTGTAATCCCAACTACTTGGGAGGCTGAGGCAGGAGAATCACTTGAACCGGGGAGTCGGAGGTGGCAGTGAGCCGAGATCATGCCACTGTACTCCAGCCTGGTGACAGAGTGAGACTCTGCCTCAAAAAAAAAAAAAAAAAAAAAAAAAAGATGGGGCCCAGGGTTCAGGGTGATGCCCCACTGGTTGCTTTGCAGTGGTGGGATGGTCTGTAAGTTTAAACTTTTTTCAAATCTGTTTTTTCTAATTTACTATAACAAATTGTTATTTATTTTGTGATTTAAAAATCCAAAGCTGTTTTTAAAACAAAAACAATCCATTGCTTCGTTTTTAGAATCAGTTCATAGGCTGTTCTCAGAAAAACTTATCTTCTTACTCTGGACCTCACATTTCTTTCCAGCACATCTTCCATGCTCTTTAGTAATTGTAGTTCAATTCACAGAGGCACCCCCTGCCCCATGTTACCTCCCTAATCAGTCGTAAACGGGCTAAGGTCAGCTTATCTTACTCCATGGCTCCTTCCTATTCATTAATAGGTATTCAATTAATGCCTGCTGGCTGAGGAAAGATCCCTCTGCTGAACTGGGGGGAAGCAGGGTTAGGAAACTTGTAGGTAGCCATTAAAACCCTGTTTGGAATGTGGCCTATACCTTGGGAACTTTTGCATATATCTGTTGACTTGTTTTTTTTTTGTTTTTGGAGACAGAGTCTCGCTTTTTCGCCCAGGCTGGAGTGCAGTGGCGCGATCTTGGCTCACTGCAACCTCTGCCTCCCGGGTTCAAGCAATTCTCCTGCCTCAGCCTCCCGAGTAGCTGGGACTACAGGCGCACGCCAACACACCCGCTAACTTTTTTGTATTTTTAGTAGAGACTGGGTTTCACTGTGTTGCCCAGGCTGGTTTCGAACTTCTGAGCTCAGGCAATCCGCCCGCCTCGGCCTCCCAAGTTGCTAGGATTATAGACGTGAGCCACCGCGCCCGGCCAACTTGTTTTCAAATCAATTACCAAATTCCCACTGCTATCTGAAATGACACAGCCACTGCTATCTATTGGATCCTAGCCCAAAAGACTGTACCCAAGAGACTCTGCCACTTACACGGGAGAATGTGATCTTTTACTAATTAGGTTAGGATGCAGAAAAAAGTGTGGGAGGCTGGATGCTAATATAGCTTAGACTTGAGGAAATGCCAGGGTGATGGGTAACTTGCTCCATGTATTACTTGCAGGCTTCAGACCTGCCAGATGTGCATCTCATAGGCATTTCAAATCACACCATCACCTGCCCCTGCAAAGCTGTTTTGCTCTCTTACCCTCTCTCCTGCCCTGCTGTCTCTCTCTCTCTCTCTCTCTCTCTCTCACACACACACACACACACACACACACACACACCCCTTAGTGTTGTGCTTTCTTTTGTTAACTCTTTCAATCAGACTTTGATTTTCTAGATCTGTATGTTTCAATTAAATCCTAGTCTCTTTTGGACATTGAACTTGCAGAGGTTTTTTTCCTGTATCTTCAGTTCTTGGTTCTTCTGATAAGTGCCTAAGGAGAAACAAATAAACAAACATGAACAAAGAGATAAACAGCAAAAACTACTCCCCAAGGCCTTCGCAAGGAACCCATTCATTATGTGACAACAAAAGGCCTCAAACAACTGCAGACCAGCATGTCATATCGATCACTTATTCTTTTTAATATTAATGACAGTCTGAAGGAAGTTGTGGTGACAAGTCAGGGATTAATACTGCTAACTCTATGAATATCTGATCTATTAGCACCATTGGGCTTAATGAGATTCATGAGTCTCAGTCACTGTCATGTCATTGCCCATATTGTGCAATCAGAGATCAGTTTTGCAACAGCTGATAAAAACAAAGGCCCAGAACCAAGGAGTTCCAGCAGAGAGGAAGGAAATGAAGCTTCCTGCTGGCTGAAGCTGCTCACTCAAAAGAAAGGGAATTAGATAAAGTGAAAGATATTTCTCAGAGATGGGCCCAAAGCTGCTTCTGTTTCCTTGTGGCCTCAGGCTGGCTCTAGCTATTAGGACACCATGACCCAGAGTAACTAAAGGGAATTATTGGCATCCTCCCGTGAGCTCCTACCAGGCCAGTGCCAGAAACACTCATCTACTCCCTTATGGAAGATCACTGAGTCATGAGATCTGTGGTTTGTCTGATTCTCCACTTCTGGAAGCCAGCCAAGGCTAACCGACCTGGGATTCTGAGGGACTGTCCAGGAGAGCTTGGAGGCTTCAGTAGCAACTGGCCTTCTGGGTGCGCCCCAGAGCAATTCTGAGTCCAGAGATCATTTCTGGCACCACCCTCAGCTCTCTCAGGGTTCTGGGAGCCCAGTGATCAGAGGCTGGCTGACTGTGAGATGGTCTTTCTCTTACCCTGTGGTGGGCTCCACATTGCAGTCACTTCATGCCTGCTGCTAAAAACCTAGGCCAAGCTTATTACCTTTCATCCAGACCAGAACTGAAAGCAGTTTCCATCTCCTGGGCCAATTCCAACTAATTGGTAGTGGCTACCCGAGCCCTGTGTTAAGAAAGATTTTGAGTTCAGCAGCAGAGTGTGGTTGTCCATTGGTGACGATTGCCAGAGGCACAGGTGGGTCACTGCAACTTGCATTCTGTGTGTTTACTAATTCTGATCTGGACCATTACATCAGCCTGCTAAGTGGTGCACTTACCTCTATTTCCTTCCAGAAAAAAAAGATTAATCTTCCAGAAGCATTCTTTGATAAGAGCCTTATCAAAAAAAATTTCAACTCCACTCCACTTTAGCAACTCAGACCTGTTCTACATTTATGGTCAATCCATCTCTCTCTCTCTCTAGCATATATATATATATACACACACACATATGTAATTATATATACACATACAATTCTATATAATTATATATGTATGTATATGTATACATGTGTGTGTCTTCTGTGACTCTTGCCAGCAACCTCAACCCACTTTCCGCTTCCTTTTGCTGTGTCAGTCTTGCAAACCTTTCTCTGTGAATCAGTTTTCTCTGTGAATCATTTTCCCTCTGTCTTCCTACTCAAGGACTCCTGAAGGTGGCTAGAGGAATACACACTCTTGTGGTTTGGGTTCTACACAACCTGGGGCCTTTGACCTCAGCTGGGTTCTTAGCACAGTGACCCCTCACAGGTCCCTGGTCAGCATCCTTTCCTCCTGTTCTGTTTCTCTCTCATTTTAAACCCTCACTGCTGTGTTGCTGTCCCCTCCCCAACCATGACCATCTTTCTCTTAGCAGACCACCAAGGCTCCTGTTTTAGTCATAGTCTATATTCTATCATAGAATTACAGAATTCTATAGCCATGCCGGCGCATGGCTACACCATGCCTGGCTAATTTTATGTAGTTTTAGTAGAGATGGGTTTTTGCCATGTTGGCAAATTCTATAATTCTATAATAAATTCTAGAATTTATTCTATAATAATAATTTATTATATTTATTAAATATTTATAATAATGTATTATAATTCTATAATAAATTCTATAATTTATTATAGAATTATGGTGTTCTATAATAAAACACCATAGACTGGGTGGCTTAAAAAACAGACATTTATTTCTCACAGTTCTGGAAGCTGGGAAGTTCAAGATCAAGGTGCCAGCAGATTTGGTTCCTAGTGAGGACCCATTCCTGCTTGCAGATGGCCTCCTTCTCACTGTGTCCTCACATGGCAGAGCAAGAGAGGGCTCTGGTTTCTTCTTCTTATATGGGCACCAATCTCCTTATGAGGGCTGCACCCTGATGACCTCCCAAAGGCTCCACCTCGCAATGTCTCACACTGTGGATTAATTAAGGCTTCAGCATAAGAATTTTGGTAGTTGGGTTGGGGTGCACAAACATTCAATCTATAGCAGCTTCTATTTCACAAACTCCCTAAACTCTCACCCTCAGAGCTACAGGCTCTTCTGCAGCCACCTCACCTTCCAAGCCCTCTCCTGTATTTTCAAAGAAAAGCTGAATTCTCACCAGCCCAGAGCCCTCACTGGTGCTCTATTTCCAGTCTCTCATGAGCCTTTGCTGTCTCCATTATTCCTTTTTTCTTCTTCTCTCCATTTCTGGACCCTCCTTTGCAGTATGGGAACATGGTCAGGAATCTTCCTTTAAAATAAAATGCTCTCTTCCTAGCCCGCCTGCCACCGTCCCTCTCCTTCACAGCTGAGCTCCTGCAGTTGATTCCCTCATGATCCTGTCCACTTACCTGCCTTCTCTGTCCATTTTGCAATGGCAATATCACTTTTCCTAGCTTTCTTAACACCAGGCCTTCTGGATTCTCCTCTTTGCCCTTTGATTAGTCCTCCTCTACCTCTATCCTTTATTTTTAAATTTTTTTTGAGATGGAGTCTTGCTCTGTTGCCCAGGCTGGAGTTCAATGATGCAATCTCAACTCACTGCAGCCTCCACCTCCCAGGTTCAAGCGTTCCTCCTGCCTCAGCCTCTTGAGTAGCTGGGGCTACAGGCGCATGGCTACACCATGCCTGGCTAATTTTATGTAGTTTTAGTAGAGATGGGGTTTCGCCATGTTGGCCAGGCTGATCTCAAACTCCTGACCTCAGGTGATCTGCCTGCCTCAGCTTCCCAAAGTGCTGGGATTACAGGCATGAGCCACTGCGCCTGACCAACCTCTACCCTTTAAATGATGGAGTGGCCTAGAGATTTGAAACTGGGTCTATTCCAATGCCAAAGGCTGATTCCATAAACATGTTGGTATGCCCCAGTCCTTTCCAAGCTGTTTCCTTGTGAGGCGTGAAGGTAGGTTCTGGAAGGTGGGCTGCTGGCACACCTGGAAATGAGGAGGATAGAGAAACAAAATGATTACCAACAGGGGGAAAAGTAGGAAGAACATTCACATTCCACAGATTCCTCATCTGCTCTGCTGCTCCTGTGGCATCCGCTTTAGCCCTGTCTAAAGAATGCAAAAAATGTAAATGTCCTGTTTGAATAAGATGTCTGTATTTTAACTGCAAGTATTGTCATGAAAAGGGCACCCAAATGCTTGCTTACAATGAGGGCAGCAGCCAGAACTCACCTGCCTGCCTAGCTTAGGGACCTGGCACATCCAAGGGACCACCAGGACTTTGCTCCACAGAAGGTCTGAGGAGAAGAAAGGCTTTTCTCCAAGTCCTGGAGTCGGGTTAGAAATCCTCACATAAAGGGGAAGAAAAAATGAAAGACTGCTCTTCAACTCCTTTATGAGACGGAAAAGGCACCCCGAGTGGGAGGGGTTGGGCTCAGGGTCCCCAAAAGGGTTTCAGAATTGACCCTGGACCCTTTCCAGCTGGTTTGGTTGGGACTGGTCTCGGGTTTATCAGAAAGAGCTGTAGATCTGAAAGGGCCTGCAGGGGAGGCCTGCCTCAGCACGGGGCCAGAAAACTCAGACCCCAGGCAGGAACAGCCCAAGCAGCCTCTCATGGACTCTGGTGAAAGCTGGCATTCTGGGAAGCCAGATAGTGCCTGAAATCAAATACCTCTTTGTAATCTGGTCCCTCAAGTTCTTTCCCTATGGCCTGCGAGGCCTAGGAAATAAGTTGCCCTTGGAAACTGAAGCCCAGAGGTAAACAACTGAGAAGCTCACCAACCAGTTGGAGAAGTTTCACTTCCTCTGCAGAATGTGGGTTTTGGAATAATAATGCTCTGCTTTATAAATTGCATTCCAGTTTTGAGAGCGCAGTGACTGTAACCATTCATTTCCATAGACAATTAATCTCTCACAGTCCTTCTCCAGCCAGGGAGGCTGTGGTGTCTGGCCCACACCAGCTCTCGGGTGACCATGGACGAGGCTGTGCCACCATGAGGCGTGACCCAATATGTGAAAATATAATCAGACCTTCCATCTGAGAAACGAGAGTGATAATTTCCTAAAGTGCTTAGTCACTTTTAGCCACTGATTGCCTCCTCTGTGATTGGGCCCAATGTGAATCTAAGATCCATTGGTTACATGAACTTGGCATCTGGTTGGTGCTCCGTGTACCTCATAATTTCCTTTCCCTCCCTTCCCCTTCCTTCCTCCCTTCCTCCCTCCCTCCCTCCCTCCCTCCCTCCTTTCTTTCTTTCTTTCTTTCTTTCTTTTTCTTTTTCTCTTTCTTTCTCTCTCTTTCTTTCTTTCCTTTTTCCTTCCTTCCTTCCTTCTCTTTTTTTCCCTCCCTCCCCCCCTTTTTTCTTCCTCTTACTCTTTCTTTCTTTCTGAAAAAGCCTCGGGAAATAAGATTTCAGCTGTTTTGATGGATCAGCAGTAGCGGCTCACCTTGCAGTTTTCACAGCATGAATACTGAGGAGTTTCCTTTTTCCACACTTGGTGTTACAGATTCTTCCAATATTTAGCCTGTGGGAAGAATCCTCACTTTCCGGCACTTCTCAGCCTCCAGTGGAGTTACGGGGTACAAAAAGAAATGGAAAGACAGGCATCTGGGAGAGTCTCCCACCAAAAATGAATCTAACCCAATTCCAGATGCCTGACTCCACTTGCAATGGGACTTTCTTATTGTTTTTCCCTTTGTCTTTGAGATTGGTTTTCATTACTCATTGCTTCCCTAAGTGGATGAAAACTGAAAACATTTTAATTGGGGACAGTGATATTCCAACAATTAGGAATTTAACTGATGTTTTTGAAAATTCAACGTGCTGGCAAGAAAAAAATATTTTGCTCAAATTTTTCGTATGTTGATCCTGGAGGGCAGAGAAAGCCATCTGTATTCCAAATAAAAGATGCTCACATATGGTCAAATAGTGAACTATTACCTGGTTCTATTCTTTTACTTCCTACAGAATATGGGGACCATTGCAGGTGTCACCACGAAGCTGATACTTATTATTACAAACACAGCCCTATGGCACTCTTACTTTCCTCATTAACTCTTGTTGAGTGCTTTGACATAGAAAAAATATTCATTCTCTTCAACAGTAGAGCCTCCAAAAAGAATGATTTTAAGGAGCTTCTCATGTCCATTATTAACAGCAGAGCCAGAATATATGTGATGCATTACCACACATTCTTCATTAGTGAATATAAAGACATCAAATAGAATTTAATTTGCCTGCTACAAAGTTAGGGAAACAAATTAAAATCTCCACTTTATTTGAAAGATCTAATTAATTTATCAGCTACTTGCTTCATCCCTTGAACACAAGTAAATGAAATTGCCACTTACAGAAACTATATGGTTTTTGTCATGTTATTTTGTATATTATTTTCAAAAAAATTATCTTAGCCAATAGATTTGCAGTTCTTTGTTACTTTGTATATTATTTTCAAAAAATTATCTTAGTCAATAGATTTGCAGTTCTTTTTTCACTTTTTTATTGTTGTTTTTGGAACTTGGAGTGTACAACTGAGAATTAAAGTGTGCTTCAAATTGTACTGGTCATTTACCTTAAAAACTGGACACTATCTGTGTCCACTTTAAAAATTGTTCACTATCTGCCTGGATCTAAGGATTCAGTCCTGACTGAACTTTTCATCTCAGCTCTATATTATTGCATAGAATCTAGATTTCATGTCCAAAATTCCAGAAAGGGACAGTGTAGGGGAAGAAAACAACTTGATGTATATCCACTGCCCTAAATGGTCAAAGGCAAACTCACATTGATATAATCAACTTGTGAATGTTTAAAATCTGCTTGGTTCAATTCTTTCCAATTCCTGGAACATTCACAAATGCAAAATTAAAAAAAAAGTCTTATCCTTCCCAGAGGGCTTTTAGCCTTTTATATATATGTGTATATATATATAATATATGTAATTACATATGTATAATTATATATTGTAATATATATTATATATTATAATATATATAATATACAACTTTTATATATATATATATATGTGTATATATATATATATATAAAGCCCTCTGGGAACCGTAGAGGACTCCAGTCATAGCCAAAATATTTGGGGGATGTGGGGATATATAATTATACATATATATAATTGTATATATTATATATATACAGAGAGAGAGGTTATTTTGAGGAATTGGCTCACACGATTGTGCAGACTAGCAAGTTCGAAATCCGAAGGGCAGGCTGGAGACCCAGGGAAAACTTGATGTTGCAGCCTTGATTCCAAAGGCAGAGTCAGGAGGCAGAGTCTTTCCTTCTCAGAGGATCTCACTCTTTTCTCTTACTGCCTTCAACCATTTGAATGAGGCCACCATCCAAGACGATTATGAAGGGTCATCTGCTTTGCTCAAAGTCTACTTATTTAAATGTTTATCACATCTAAAAAAATACCTTCACAGCAATATCTAAACTAGTTTTTGATCAGATCTCTGGGCACCATGGCCTGGCCAGGTTGACACATAAAATTTACCTTCACACCCAGTAATTAAACTGCATAAGGGTGACATTGGTGGGGGGTGTAGTTTGTTTATTTGTTTGTTTGTTTATTTGTTTTACTGTTGTATGTCCACAATTGCACTTAAGTCTGGCACATACGTGGAGTTATCTTGTTAGTGTCTCTACCCACAGTGAGGCCCTCTTTACCTTGGTCTATGTTTTTCATGTTCTCATCAACAGCTTCCTTTCATGCCTGGTTTTGTTCTTACGATTCATTTCTCAAGATTATTTCTCATGCATTGTATAGGTTTACAAAAGCTTCACTCTCCCCCAACCCCACCATCCAAATAACCTACAGGCCTAACTAGTAAAGTGCTTTGGAGAGAGTTCACATGCTTTTTGTATCATCATTACACCTACCGTGGGACTCACTAAACATTTATTGGTGAATTAACTTGTTGATTCCTCCTTTTATCTTATCCTTGCGTTTCCTTTATGTAAAGCCAGATTAAGACCTTTAGGGGCCCTAAAGCCCCACATAATTTAAAATAAAATAATTACTCAATCATAAGTTTAAGAAACTCTTGTAAGTTAGTTTTCTCCAATGATGACTGTTTCAATGCTTTGTTTGAGATATCAAACTCTTCCTGAAATTTATTTCTTGCAGGGGAGAGGGAGAGGTTGGCATTTGCTTTGCTGGTGGCTGAATCCCAGGCTTATTTTGCGTTGTGTGTGATCTCATAGTGCCTTCCCTCCGTGGTGGCAGGGGGTCATGGGAAAGCTGGGCAGCAGCTTAGCCCACCTGCTTATGGT